>NC_140480.1:36210415-36220415 GCF_051167445.1 Perissodus microlepis
GCGAGCTCCGCCTTTTATATTCTCCCCTCGGCTGTGTAAAATCCCATTCGTCTTTTTTTAACTTGTGGTCGGTAAAAATGAATTTGGTCTTTATTTTTAAACCGGCATTACATTTTAACTGTTTTTTAGCCAAAAATAACATATTTGCACTCTATAAAATTACTTTTAATGAATTTTAAAGCCAAATTAATTTAATCACTGTTTTTATTCCCAATTTGTTTTTAATCCATTTTTAACTGTAAATAGTCTTGCAAACCCTATGAATTGTGCTGATAAATTTATGAACCCTGGTTTTTAGAATTTTTAAGCCAATTTTCCCATCTTTCACTAATTTAATTCCCCATTATTAAATAATAGACATACTGGGGGTCAGGAGGTGGGGACAAAGTGGTTAGGGTTAGGGCTAACATACAGGGCTGGGGTTAGGTTTAGGATAAGACAAAGGACTGGGGTTAGACTGACATAGGGCCTACATTTAGGTTAGGTTTAGGGATGGGACTTGGGTTGGGGCTAGGGTAGTGTGAAACATCGGGGGAAAAAAAAGGGGGGGTTTGGGTCAAAAGTAAATCGGGTGTAGAGTAACCCACTGACACAAATGGGGTTGAGGGGGTTGAGGTTAGGGTGGGATTAAGGGTTGGAAAGTAACCAAAACCTTCTCCAATAAAAGTCTAATTCCATTTTACGTTAAGTCCCAATGGTTCTTTAGTTCCCAATGTATAAATCCAATATCTCTCCCTCTTTTTTCGTTCCCAATCTGTCCAATCCATGCCTTGTTGTAGTCCAGCCATTCTCAGCGAATCCCAGCCATGCTTAAGAAAATGTACAACCAAAGGTGCATCAGGTTCCTTCTTTTTCCTGATGTTATACACATGTTGGTACAACCTACTGTACAAATCATTTCCAGTTTCACCCACGTACTTCTTTCCACACTTTGAACAGAAAATAACATAAACACAATTCTTTGTTTGTGGGCTGAAACTTTGTGTAACCGAAATAATAGTTCTGTCCTTTACATTCCTAACAAACTCAAGCCTTGTAAACAGGGCCTCCAAGAGCTTCGGTTTGCTCGAGTCGAGCCGTGGAAGTCTTGCCCGCACAAGCAAGTCAGCTAAATTTTTGTTCCTCCGAAAGGCCGAAATGACTCTTGAATTTGGGATAAGAGCTGCCTGACCTATGACCTCATCAAAATGAGTCTTCATGTGTCTGTTAAAATACCTGCTGTTGGAGGAAAATGTACTAATGAGTGGGATCAAGTCCCCCTTGACCTTCTCACTGTCCTCCTGAAAGGTCCTAAGACATTTCTTCAAAAAGGGTCGAGAATATCCTCTTTCACGCAATGCCTTAAATAAGGTGATTACTGCCTTTCTAAAGTCCGTTGGTTGGGTACAGATCCGCCGAAATCTGAGAAGCTGGGACTTAACGATACCACGGAAAGTGTGTTTTGGATGGAAACTGAATTTGTGTAATAGGGCGTGCGTGTCTGTACTCTTGAAGAAAACCTTGATATCGAGTTTACGGGTGATGTTAAACGCGGGCCCTTTGAACACTGTGGTGTCCAAAAAGTCTATGGCCTCCCTATTGATTTCAAATTTTAATTGAATTGATGGATCGTGGGAATTCAACGTTTGCACAAATTCCAGAAATTCCAATTCAGATCCGGTCCAAATCCCCCAAATATCATCCAAATATCTCAAATAATGGGCCGGCTTCATTTTACACTTTGGAAGCACCTCCGCTTCCCAATTGGCCATGAATATATTTGCATAAGCCGGTGCAAATTTCTTGCCCATTGCGGTTCCTTTAATTTGCAAATAAAATTGTTCATCAAACATGAAATCATTCCTTGTCAAATTAATTTCCAGCAACTGTAGCAATTCCTGATCAGGCCGTTTAGGATCCGGAAACTTCTGAAAAATACCCCTTACAGTAGCAATTCCTGCCGCAATTGGAATATTAGTGTACAAGTTGTCCACGTCCATGGAGAAAAAGTAAAAGTCCTCAACTAATTTTAAATTTTTAACAATGTCAATGAAATGATATGTGTCCTTCACATATGCGGGATGTTTTACAGATAATGGATTCAAATAAAAATCTAGAAATTCCGCTGTACGATAAGTCTCGCTCTCGCAATCTGAAACAATGGGCCTCCCCGGGGGGATCTCGTACGGGATGGTCCATTTGTCAGGAGCTTTGTGTATTTTTGGCAATATGTAAAACCGCCTCTCTCTAGGTTGGGAACTGCCCAGTAAGTATGTGTACTGTTTAGAATTAATGAATTTTTTGTCCTTTAATGATTTAAGTATGTTTTTAACAATTGGGATTGTTTCCAAATACAATGGTTTGTCTAATTTCCTGTAATATGTGGTGTCCTGCAATTGTCGTTGTACTTCAAACGTGTATTGTTCCCGACTTAAAATTACGACCGTCGATCCTTTATCGGCTGGCTTTATTACTATGTGTTTAGTGTTTTTTAGCTCTCGCAGTGCTCTAATTTCTGCCAATGAAATATTCTGTGTTTCTCTAATTGGTTTATAACAACTTTTAAACTTCTCCAAATCTCTATGAATTAAAGTTACCACTTCCGGTGGGAGTTCCTGCACAGGCGGTGACCAATCTGACGGACCCGTGAAAGGCATTTTCTCTCTCCTTTTTGAGTTCCTAAAATACGTAGCCAACTTAACTTTTCTATGGTAACTTTGCATATCAAATTCAAACTTAAGCTTTTCATTCTTACCGATATACAATGCTGGAACAAAGAACAGTCCTTTCTTCAACAGTTCCCGTTGTGGCCTCGAGAGTCTAAAGTTCTTTGCCAAGACCACCACGTCCTGACCTTGAAGGCTTAGTCCACTGTCGCCCCCATACTGGTCCAGACTCAGGGGGTGTTGCAGTTTAAAAAGGATGTCCAATGTTGAAACATGGCCTTGCCCGTTTCCGCCGTCCAATGGATGTCATCTTCTTCGGTATGGAACAAGTCCCCATCCAAAAGGGGAATGTGGACCCTGTTCCTGTAGATATAGTCATTCAGGACCTGCAGATTCGACTTGTCTTCAGCTGACAGGTTCTCCGAGAAATTAACCTGAGGAACCCAAATTTCTGCATATGGGAACCGCTTCCTCGCGGCCCTCACTGCCGCCTGCACATTCTTGACAGTCGTTTCCTTAGGCTTGTTGGCCCTGCTATTGATCCCGAAGGACAAGACCATCTTCTCCACCACCAGATCCTGTGGCGGCACCGTTTTCTTCAACAAGGCTTCTGCATGGCGGAAGTCCGCCCCTGGAAAACTCTCCACCTGCAAATCTATGTTGGAGAAGTCCGGGAATTTGGTGAGGTTCGAATCCCCCAAGAAGATCCATTTGCGGTTCGCCACCCAGTTCCAATCAGTCATCTTCCTTGTGGTGTTCTGATGGCGATTCACCCGAAACCGAGGACCCCTGGAACTCTCGACCTCATCAAACAAATCCCCGGAAAGATCAAACAACGGCTCCTCGTCCTCAGAGCCTTCGTGATGGACCTGGGCCCGAACCTGTACACCTCGTCCTGAAAGCTGGGAAGATTGTCCCTGCTCCTCTGCTGCTTGGGCCTCTCTCTCGGCCTCCGCTGCCGCTGTAGCCCTGGCCTCATCCCGTTCCTCCTCCGCTTGCATCTCATCAAACATGGCCTCCAACTCCAACTGGGAGGCTGTACGTTCCGGAGGAAACAAGGGTTCAAAATCTGGCAGGTGGTCCTCCTGTACTTCTTCTAGAAAGAGATCTTCTTCAGGAAGAACCACCCCTTTGGGTCTCCTCGTCCTTCTTTGGACCTCCCTCCTCTCTAGGGGAGATGGCATCCATTCCGCCACGTTGGGGCTTGACCATCTAGCCTCTGCATCAGGGACCCGGTCTGTCATGGTGGCCACCGAGGTCTTTGGCGCTGCCCGCTGACGAGGTTGCACCGTGCGTGCAGACCCACTTGAAGAATCCACGCCCTGCTGTTCTCGTACCTGGACTGGTTCACCCTCGAGCTTGGTTGAGATGAGAGCCTCAGCGTGGTCAATGATGCTCCGCGTGATCCGTCTGAGGTTCCGCTTGGCCCAGCGGGAGGCCACCTCAAAGGCCTTTCTCCAGTCACGAGTATCCATGCTGGAGAGTTCTTGCAGAAACCTCTCCAAGCTTCCTTCATAATGTTCCATCAAAATCTGGAGGGTCATCTGACCCCAATTTCTTGCATTCCCCACGATCATATCTGTGGTATCCTGCCTCGGGTATGCCGGCTTAATCATCCCAGCCAGGATATCCACCATCTTAACAATCATCCTGGGCTCCGGCCTGCCTGGCTTCGGCGCCACGTTCTGGAGATGGTGCACCATCTTTATGATGCCATGCAGCTTACGAATCAGTCTTCCAAAATCGGGACTTGCCGCTTCTCTTAATACATCGTCATCTCTGGTCCTGGAAGAGCTCCCTCTTCGGGCTGGTTGGAATCGTCCCTGCCGGACCACAGCTGCATACGAGCGGAATGGGACTTGGGGACCAAAGTACTGGGGGACCCGGGGGGGAGGCACTGGCGGGTTAGGATGGGGAAAATAATCCCTTCTCCGGGAGGAAAAGGAGCGTGCGCGGTCCATCCCTCCCTGCGGTCCTCCGTACCCGTCCCAGAAGACTTGGCGGTCACGTTGGCGGCGGCGGCCATAACGCACCACCGTCCAGCCGTCTTCCATGGCGTCCAGTCTTTTTTTCTGTTGTTTCTTTTTTTCAAAAAAAAGTGTGCTTCAAAAATATGTATTTTTAATTTAAATGTGAACAAAAAACGCTTTCCAAAATGTGGAAAGGAAAAAGTCACGTAAAAACAGTAAACAACAAAAGAAGGTGTGCCAAAAAAAACTGTTTATTTAAAAATAAACACAAAAAAACACAACGTTTCGACCGTACACGGTCTTCCTCAGGTGTGGCACACAGAAAACTGTAAGCTAGTTTAGCTGGCAACAGTTGGACTGGCAGAGATGTGCTCTCATCGAGTGCCGAGTGGGAAATGAGCCCCTGTGCGAGCTCCGCCTTTTATATTCTCCCCTCGGCTGTGTAAAATCCCATTCGTCTTTTTTTAACTTGTGGTCGGTAAAAATGAATTTGGTCTTTATTTTTAAACCGGCATTACATTTTAACTGTTTTTTAGCCAAAAATAACATATTTGCACTCTATAAAATTACTTTTAATGAATTTTAAAGCCAAATTAATTTAATCACTGTTTTTATTCCCAATTTGTTTTTAATCCATTTTTAACTGTAAATAGTCTTGCAAACCCTATGAATTGTGCTGATAAATTTATGAACCCTGGTTTTTAGAATTTTTAAGCCAATTTTCCCATCTTTCACTAATTTAATTCCCCATTATTAAATAATAGACATACTGGGGGTCAGGAGGTGGGGACAAAGTGGTTAGGGTTAGGGCTAACATACAGGGCTGGGGTTAGGTTTAGGATAAGACAAAGGACTGGGGTTAGACTGACATAGGGCCTACATTTAGGTTAGGTTTAGGGATGGGACTTGGGTTGGGGCTAGGGTAGTGTGAAACATCGGGGGAAAAAAAAGGGGGGGTTTGGGTCAAAAGTAAATCGGGTGTAGAGTAACCCACTGACACAAATGGGGTTGAGGGGGTTGAGGTTAGGGTGGGATTAAGGGTTGGAAAGTAACCAAAACCTTCTCCAATAAAAGTCTAATTCCATTTTACGTTAAGTCCCAATGGTTCTTTAGTTCCCAATGTATAAATCCAATATCTCTCCCTCTTTTTTCGTTCCCAATCTGTCCAATCCATGCCTTGTTGTAGTCCAGCCATTCTCAGCGAATCCCAGCCATGCTTAAGAAAATGTACAACCAAAGGTGCATCAGGTTCCTTCTTTTTCCTGATGTTATACACATGTTGGTACAACCTACTGTACAAATCATTTCCAGTTTCACCCACGTACTTCTTTCCACACTTTGAACAGAAAATAACATAAACACAATTCTTTGTTTGTGGGCTGAAACTTTGTGTAACCGAAATAATAGTTCTGTCCTTTACATTCCTAACAAACTCAAGCCTTGTAAACAGGGCCTCCAAGAGCTTCGGTTTGCTCGAGTCGAGCCGTGGAAGTCTTGCCCGCACAAGCAAGTCAGCTAAATTTTTGTTCCTCCGAAAGGCCGAAATGACTCTTGAATTTGGGATAAGAGCTGCCTGACCTATGACCTCATCAAAATGAGTCTTCATGTGTCTGTTAAAATACCTGCTGTTGGAGGAAAATGTACTAATGAGTGGGATCAAGTCCCCCTTGACCTTCTCACTGTCCTCCTGAAAGGTCCTAAGACATTTCTTCAAAAAGGGTCGAGAATATCCTCTTTCACGCAATGCCTTAAATAAGGTGATTACTGCCTTTCTAAAGTCCGTTGGTTGGGTACAGATCCGCCGAAATCTGAGAAGCTGGGACTTAACGATACCACGGAAAGTGTGTTTTGGATGGAAACTGAATTTGTGTAATAGGGCGTGCGTGTCTGTACTCTTGAAGAAAACCTTGATATCGAGTTTACGGGTGATGTTAAACGCGGGCCCTTTGAACACTGTGGTGTCCAAAAAGTCTATGGCCTCCCTATTGATTTCAAATTTTAATTGAATTGATGGATCGTGGGAATTCAACGTTTGCACAAATTCCAGAAATTCCAATTCAGATCCGGTCCAAATCCCCCAAATATCATCCAAATATCTCAAATAATGGGCCGGCTTCATTTTACACTTTGGAAGCACCTCCGCTTCCCAATTGGCCATGAATATATTTGCATAAGCCGGTGCAAATTTCTTGCCCATTGCGGTTCCTTTAATTTGCAAATAAAATTGTTCATCAAACATGAAATCATTCCTTGTCAAATTAATTTCCAGCAACTGTAGCAATTCCTGATCAGGCCGTTTAGGATCCGGAAACTTCTGAAAAATACCCCTTACAGTAGCAATTCCTGCCGCAATTGGAATATTAGTGTACAAGTTGTCCACGTCCATGGAGAAAAAGTAAAAGTCCTCAACTAATTTTAAATTTTTAACAATGTCAATGAAATGATATGTGTCCTTCACATATGCGGGATGTTTTACAGATAATGGATTCAAATAAAAATCTAGAAATTCCGCTGTACGATAAGTCTCGCTCTCGCAATCTGAAACAATGGGCCTCCCCGGGGGGATCTCGTACGGGATGGTCCATTTGTCAGGAGCTTTGTGTATTTTTGGCAATATGTAAAACCGCCTCTCTCTAGGTTGGGAACTGCCCAGTAAGTATGTGTACTGTTTAGAATTAATGAATTTTTTGTCCTTTAATGATTTAAGTATGTTTTTAACAATTGGGATTGTTTCCAAATACAATGGTTTGTCTAATTTCCTGTAATATGTGGTGTCCTGCAATTGTCGTTGTACTTCAAACGTGTATTGTTCCCGACTTAAAATTACGACCGTCGATCCTTTATCGGCTGGCTTTATTACTATGTGTTTAGTGTTTTTTAGCTCTCGCAGTGCTCTAATTTCTGCCAATGAAATATTCTGTGTTTCTCTAATTGGTTTATAACAACTTTTAAACTTCTCCAAATCTCTATGAATTAAAGTTACCACTTCCGGTGGGAGTTCCTGCACAGGCGGTGACCAATCTGACGGACCCGTGAAAGGCATTTTCTCTCTCCTTTTTGAGTTCCTAAAATACGTAGCCAACTTAACTTTTCTATGGTAACTTTGCATATCAAATTCAAACTTAAGCTTTTCATTCTTACCGATATACAATGCTGGAACAAAGAACAGTCCTTTCTTCAACAGTTCCCGTTGTGGCCTCGAGAGTCTAAAGTTCTTTGCCAAGACCACCACGTCCTGACCTTGAAGGCTTAGTCCACTGTCGCCCCCATACTGGTCCAGACTCAGGGGGTGTTGCAGTTTAAAAAGGATGTCCAATGTTGAAACATGGCCTTGCCCGTTTCCGCCGTCCAATGGATGTCATCTTCTTCGGTATGGAACAAGTCCCCATCCAAAAGGGGAATGTGGACCCTGTTCCTGTAGATATAGTCATTCAGGACCTGCAGATTCGACTTGTCTTCAGCTGACAGGTTCTCCGAGAAATTAACCTGAGGAACCCAAATTTCTGCATATGGGAACCGCTTCCTCGCGGCCCTCACTGCCGCCTGCACATTCTTGACAGTCGTTTCCTTAGGCTTGTTGGCCCTGCTATTGATCCCGAAGGACAAGACCATCTTCTCCACCACCAGATCCTGTGGCGGCACCGTTTTCTTCAACAAGGCTTCTGCATGGCGGAAGTCCGCCCCTGGAAAACTCTCCACCTGCAAATCTATGTTGGAGAAGTCCGGGAATTTGGTGAGGTTCGAATCCCCCAAGAAGATCCATTTGCGGTTCGCCACCCAGTTCCAATCAGTCATCTTCCTTGTGGTGTTCTGATGGCGATTCACCCGAAACCGAGGACCCCTGGAACTCTCGACCTCATCAAACAAATCCCCGGAAAGATCAAACAACGGCTCCTCGTCCTCAGAGCCTTCGTGATGGACCTGGGCCCGAACCTGTACACCTCGTCCTGAAAGCTGGGAAGATTGTCCCTGCTCCTCTGCTGCTTGGGCCTCTCTCTCGGCCTCCGCTGCCGCTGTAGCCCTGGCCTCATCCCGTTCCTCCTCCGCTTGCATCTCATCAAACATGGCCTCCAACTCCAACTGGGAGGCTGTACGTTCCGGAGGAAACAAGGGTTCAAAATCTGGCAGGTGGTCCTCCTGTACTTCTTCTAGAAAGAGATCTTCTTCAGGAAGAACCACCCCTTTGGGTCTCCTCGTCCTTCTTTGGACCTCCCTCCTCTCTAGGGGAGATGGCATCCATTCCGCCACGTTGGGGCTTGACCATCTAGCCTCTGCATCAGGGACCCGGTCTGTCATGGTGGCCACCGAGGTCTTTGGCGCTGCCCGCTGACGAGGTTGCACCGTGCGTGCAGACCCACTTGAAGAATCCACGCCCTGCTGTTCTCGTACCTGGACTGGTTCACCCTCGAGCTTGGTTGAGATGAGAGCCTCAGCGTGGTCAATGATGCTCCGCGTGATCCGTCTGAGGTTCCGCTTGGCCCAGCGGGAGGCCACCTCAAAGGCCTTTCTCCAGTCACGAGTATCCATGCTGGAGAGTTCTTGCAGAAACCTCTCCAAGCTTCCTTCATAATGTTCCATCAAAATCTGGAGGGTCATCTGACCCCAATTTCTTGCATTCCCCACGATCATATCTGTGGTATCCTGCCTCGGGTATGCCGGCTTAATCATCCCAGCCAGGATATCCACCATCTTAACAATCATCCTGGGCTCCGGCCTGCCTGGCTTCGGCGCCACGTTCTGGAGATGGTGCACCATCTTTATGATGCCATGCAGCTTACGAATCAGTCTTCCAAAATCGGGACTTGCCGCTTCTCTTAATACATCGTCATCTCTGGTCCTGGAAGAGCTCCCTCTTCGGGCTGGTTGGAATCGTCCCTGCCGGACCACAGCTGCATACGAGCGGAATGGGACTTGGGGACCAAAGTACTGGGGGACCCGGGGGGGAGGCACTGGCGGGTTAGGATGGGGAAAATAATCCCTTCTCCGGGAGGAAAAGGAGCGTGCGCGGTCCATCCCTCCCTGCGGTCCTCCGTACCCGTCCCAGAAGACTTGGCGGTCACGTTGGCGGCGGCGGCCATAACGCACCACCGTCCAGCCGTCTTCCATGGCGTCCAGTCTTTTTTTCTGTTGTTTCTTTTTTTCAAAAAAAAGTGTGCTTCAAAAATATGTATTTTTAATTTAAATGTGAACAAAAAACGCTTTCCAAAATGTGGAAAGGAAAAAGTCACGTAAAAACAGTAAACAACAAAAGAAGGTGTGCCAAAAAAAACTGTTTATTTAAAAATAAACACAAAAAAACACAACGTTTCGACCGTACACGGTCTTCCTCAGGTGTGGCACACAGAAAACTGTAAGCTAGTTTAGCTGGCAACAGTTGGACTGGCA
>NC_140481.1:0-2500 GCF_051167445.1 Perissodus microlepis
GGCTTCCACAACCATGCGTACTCTGCTCGGCAACTCTAATGACAGCGAGAGAAGCACTATCCCATATTAAGCGCTCTCACAATGTGCGGCAGTGTCTTATAATATGTAAGATTTGTGCGATGACTCGGCCCTCTCTGGGCAGCGCTGTTGTCCATGCGAGCAGATGTGGAAACAGACGATCGGTGGTAGCCGGCCGGCCCACCCCATTTTCTTGTGATCTCTGCCCGAAATCCTTCTCTACGAAGGGAGGCCTAGCGCTTCATCGGCGTCAGAAGCACACTAAAGTCTTCATGAATGAGGCGGAGGCGAGTGCCTGCAAGCCAGCTAAGAGACGGAAAGTGTCGACCACGGCTGTGGCCTTGAACACTGACCTCTCCCATCTCGAAGCAGCCCCACCCGCAATTCCCCCGGTAAATGTCCTCAGGCCAGCCCTTCTGGAGGCCCTTAGGGGCCTAGATCGTGCCGCTTGGCCCTTTGATCCTCTCACCTCTAGTACGGCAACGGTTAACCGAATCCTGAAACGATGGATGAGGAAGCTGGCTCCAGCTCGGCCCAAGCGGTTGCCAGTCTTTAACCGTAAACGGCCGTTGGGCAGAACGGCGACGAAGGTGGGAGGTAGGCTAAGTTACAGATCTATCCAGGAAGCTTTTGTCAGGAACCGCAGAGATGTCGCAAGGAGGGTCCTGGATAATGAGGGTACGGCAGCATGTGCACTGGAGGTTGGCCTTGTGACGAGGACCTACCGCAAAGTTTGGGAGAAACCCGACGTGTTCCAGAGCCTCGGGCTGTTCGGGGAGCTTCCGTTGATTGACAACGGCCCCCTGTGTTGTCCTATCTCCCCTGCGGAGGTCCTCAGCGTAATACGTAAGATTAAACCTCACGGTGCTGCTGGCCCTGATGGTATTAAGAGACTTGCTTTACTCCGGTCTGACCGTGATGGGAAGATGCTGGCCTGTGTCTTCAATGGGATTTTGGTCACCGGGGTTCTTCCTGCTTGTCTGAAGGTGAGTCGGACGACTCTCATTCCTAAATCCACGGACCCAATGAAGCTTGCTGACATTGGCAACTGGCGGCCGCTGACAATTAGCTCTATTATCTGTCGAGCTTTCTCTGGAATCCTTGCGAAGAGGCTGGCTGAGGTCTGCAAGTTCCATCCGAGGCAGAGAGGGTTCATTGCATCTCCGGGCTGTGCCGAGAACTTAGCTGTGCTTAACGGCATCATTCGAACGAGCAAGAGGAAGCTACTTCCTCTTGCCGTGGTGTTCATCGACTTCGCAAAAGCATTTGACTCAGTCTCCCACAAACACTTTGGGGAGGTGCTGATGAGAATGGGGGTCGATGAGCATCTACGGGATTTGATACGAGACTCCTACAGGAATTGCTCCACGACTGTTAGGGCGGGTAGAACAGCAACCCCTCCAATTCGGATAAATGTAGGTGTCAAACAGGGAGACCCTCTCTCCCCGTTGCTGTTTAATTTAGCCCTGGACCCTCTTCTGCGCACCCTCGATGTGGAGGGATGTGGCTTTATGGTAGGCGGTCATAAAGTCACATCCTTCGCCTTTGCGGACGATCTGGTGCTTGTGAGCGACTCCTGGGTAGGGATGGCGAGGAACCTCAGGATCCTTGAAAAGTTCTCTGAGATGACTGGGCTTGAGGTGAATCCGGCGAAATGTCACGGCTTCATGATCTCTGTCTCTGGGAAGCGGTACGAGGTCAATGCCTGTGACAAGTGGTTACTGGGAGGTACGCCTATTAATCTTGTGGGCAGCGACTCTAAAGTGAAGTACCTGGGTGTGGATATAAATCCACTTAAGGGAATCCTCGGGCCCTCGATCAGAGAAGAGCTTTCTTGTTACATCAATCGCATCTCTGCTGCTCCACTTAAACCCACGCAGAGGTTGCAGATCCTGAGCTCTTATGCCATCCCCAGGATTTTGTACAGTGCGGACCTCGGTATGTCTGGGATCTCTCTACTTGAGAACTGTGATAGGGATATCAGGTCGGCTGTCAAGCGGTGGCTTCATCTCGATCCCTGCACAACCGACTCCCTCCTCTACTCATCGTGTAGAGATGGCGGGCTCGGTCTCGTGCGTCTGGCCGCTATGATTCCTATTATGCAGGCCAGACGGTTGGTCTCTCTCTTTCATTCTGAGGACCCCGAGACCCGGCTTCTGATTAGGGAGTTGGTTGCTGCGAAGGAAATTCTGGGCGTTTGGAAGAGGGCATGCAAAGTGGTAGGAGCCCCGGGCAACCCTGGGGGGGTCCCATCCAGGGCGGCTCTACCGACGATCTCGAGTGCAGCGTGGCGACTGTATGAGCATCGGAGATGGTGCAATCATAAGATGCAAGGCGTGGGGATCAGCTCATTTGGGAATGACAGGATCAGCAACCACTGGTTGTGCGATCCCCGTAGGTTCCGGTTCCATGAGTCGGAGTCCCTCCTTGCTCTGCGCCTCCGGTCTGGTACTGTCCAAACCAGGGCCTTTTCCTGTTTGGG
>NC_140481.1:30000-32500 GCF_051167445.1 Perissodus microlepis
AGGGCCATGCTGGATATGTGGTGGAGGGTAACTGCAGGAGAAGGAAAGCTAGTGGGGGACTAGAGCAGAGGAGTATGTGGGTCCCCGGGGCCTGCTGGAGGGCAAGGGCCATGCTGGATATGTGGTGGAGGGTAACTGCAGGAGAAGGAAAGCTAGTGGGGGATTAGAGCAGAGGAGTATGTGGGTCCCCGGGGCCTGCTGGAGGGCAAGGGCCATGCTGGATATGTGGTGGAGGGTAACTGCAGGAGAAGGAAAGCTAGTGGGGGACTAGAGCAGGGGAGGATGTGGGTCCCCGGGGCCTGCTGGAAGTCAAGGGCCATGCTGGATATGTGGTGGAGGGTAACTGCAGGAGAAGGAAAGCTAGTGGGGGATTAGAGCAGAGGAGTATGTGGGTCCCCGGGGCCTGCTGGAGGGCAAGGGCCATGCTGGATATGTGGTGGAGGGTAACTGCAGGAGAAGGAAAGCTAGTGGGGGATTAGAGCAGAGGAGTATGTGGGTCCCCGGGGCCTGCTGGAGGGCAAGGGCCATGCTCGATGTGAGTAGCCGCAATGGCCAGTTCACCAGCAGCACATCTTTTTCGACCGTAAAGGAGAGAGGAGGCCGACTCACTGCCTCGGCCAAATGGAGGGGGAATTTCAGCAGGGCCAGTGCACCAGCAGCACATCTTTTTCGACCGTAAGGGAGTTGTCGTACCATAGGCACGAGGAGTGTGTGGCAAAGTGTGCCATTGCACCAGCAGCACATCTTTTTCGACCGTAAGGGAGACAGGAGGCCGACTCACCCCCTCGGCCAAATGGAGACACAACAGTAGCAGGGCCAGTGGAGCAGCATGCATCTTGTTCCGCCGTAAGGGAGTCAGGGAGTTGTCATGGTGGACCCCGGGGCCCCCTGGAGGTGGGGGAGATCGCAAATTAGCTAGGGAGGAGGGTGCGTACAGCGGAGGTGGCAAAGTGTTTCTGGTCAGTGTACCAGGGGCATGTGGAAAAGCTGTCATACCATATGCACGAGGAGGAGTGTGTGTGGCAAAGTGCTGCTGAGCAGCGTACCAGGGGCACGAAGAAAAGTTGTCGTACCATAGGCACGAGGAGTGTGTGTGTGTGTGTGTGGCAAAGTGTTTCTGCGCGGTGTACCAGGGGCACGAAGAAAAGTTGTCGTACCATAGGCACGAGGAGTGTGTGTGTGTGTGTGTGTGTGTGTGTGTGGCAAAGTGTTTCTGCGCAGAGTACCAGGGGCACGAAGAAAAGTTGTCGTACCATAGGCACGAGGAGTGTGTGTGTGTGTGTGTGTGTGTGGCAAAGTGTTTCTGCGCAGAGTACCAGGGGCACGAAGAAAAGTTGTCGTACCATAGGCAAGAGGAGTGTGTGTGTGTGGCAAAGTGTTTCTGGTCAGAGTACCAGGGGCACGAAGAAAAGTTGTCGTACCATAGGCACGAGGAGTGTGTGTGTGTGTGGCAAAGTGTTTCTGCGCAAAGTACCAGGGGCACGAAGAAAAGTTGTCGTACCATAGGCACGAGGAGTGTGTGTGTGTGTGTGTGTGTGTGTGTGTGTGTGTGTGTGTGTGTGTGTGTGTGTGGCAAAGTGTTTCTGCGCAGAGTACCAGGGGCACGAAGAAAAGTTGTCGTACCATAGGCAAGAGTGTGTGTGTGTGTGTGTGTGTGGCAAAGTGTTTCTGGTCAGAGTACCAGGGGCACGAAGAAAAGTTGTCGTACCATAGGCACGAGGAGTGTGTGTGTGTGTGTGGCAAAGTGTTTCTGCGCAAAGTACCAGGGGCACGAAGAAAAGTTGTCGTACCATAGGCACGAGGAGTGTGTGTGTGTGTGTGTGTGTGGCAAAGTGTTTCTGCGCAGAGTACCAGGGGCACGAAGAAAAGTTGTCGTACCATAGGCACGAGGAGTGTGTGCCTGCGTGCCTGCGTGCCTGCGTGGCTGCGTGCGTGTGGCAGTTCTTCTGCGCAGTGTACCAGGGGCACGTTTTAATTTGCTTTCTGGAGTACCAGGGGCCCGAGGATTTTGCCAGTGGTGTTCTGCTTTGTTAGTGGGAGGGGGCTTAAGTGTGGGTCCCCGGGGCCTGCTGGAGGTCAAGGCCCATACTAGATATGTGGTACTGGGTAACTGCAAGAAAGGGAATCTAATGGGGGACTAGAGCAGGGGAGGATATAATGGCCAGTTCACCAGCAGCACATCTTTTTCGACCGTAAAGGAGAGAGGAGGCCGACTCACTGCCTCGGCCAAATGGAGAGGGACTTGCAGCAGGGCCAGTGCGCCAGGAGCACATCTTTTTCGACCGTAAAGGAGAGAGGAGGCCGACTCACTGCCTCGGCCAAATGGAGAGGGAATTTCAGCAGGGCCAGTGCGCCAGGAGCACATCTTTTTCGACCGTAAGGGAGAGAGGAGGCCGACTCACTGCCTCGGCCAAATGGAGAGGGACTTTCAGCAGGGCCAGTGCGCCAGGAGCACATCTTTTTCGACCGTAAGGGAGAGAGGAGGCCGACTCACCACCTC
>NC_140481.1:52500-55000 GCF_051167445.1 Perissodus microlepis
GACTAGAGCAGAGGAGTATGTGGGTCCCCGGGGCCTGCTGGAAGTCAAGGGCCATGCTGGATATGTGGTGGAGGGTAACTGCAGGAGAAGGAAAGCTAGTGGGGGACTAGAGCAGAGGAGTATGTGGGTCCCCGGGGCCTGCTGGAGGGCAAGGGCCATGCTGGATATGTGGTGGAGGGTAACTGCAGGAGAAGGAAAGCTAGTGGGGGATTAGAGCAGAGGAGTATGTGGGTCCCCGGGGCCTGCTGGAGGGCAAGGGCCATGCTGGATATGTGGTGGAGGGTAACTGCAGGAGAAGGAAAGCTAGTGGGGGACTAGAGCAGGGGAGGATGTGGGTCCCCGGGGCCTGCTGGAAGTCAAGGGCCATGCTGGATATGTGGTGGAGGGTAACTGCAGGAGAAGGAAAGCTAGTGGGGGATTAGAGCAGAGGAGTATGTGGGTCCCCGGGGCCTGCTGGAGGGCAAGGGCCATGCTGGATATGTGGTGGAGGGTAACTGCAGGAGAAGGAAAGCTAGTGGGGGATTAGAGCAGAGGAGTATGTGGGTCCCCGGGGCCTGCTGGAGGGCAAGGGCCATGCTCGATGTGAGTAGCCGCAATGGCCAGTTCACCAGCAGCACATCTTTTTCGACCGTAAAGGAGAGAGGAGGCCGACTCACTGCCTCGGCCAAATGGAGGGGGAATTTCAGCAGGGCCAGTGCACAAGCATGGATCTTTTTCAGCTGTAATGGAGACAAGAGCAAGGTGTGATGTAGGTCCCTGGGGCCTGCTGGAGGTCCAGGTCCACGCTCGATGTGAGTAGCAGCAGGGCCAGTGCACCAGCAGCACATCTTTTTCGACCGTAAGGGAGTTGTCGTACCATAGGCACGAGGAGTGTGTGGCAAAGTGTGCCATTGCACCAGCAGCACATCTTTTTCGACCGTAAGGGAGACAGGAGGCCGACTCACTGCCTCGGCTAAATGGAGGGGGAATTTCAGCAGGGCCAGTGCACAAGCATGGACCTTTTTCAGCTGTAAGGGAGACAAGAGCAAGGTGTGATGTAGGTCCCTGGGGCCTGCTGGAGGTCCAGGTCCACGCTCGATGTGAGTAGCAGCAGGGCCAGTGCACCAGCAGCACATCTTTTTCGACCGTAAGGGAGTTGTCGTACCATAGGCACGAGGAGTGTGTGGCAAAGTGTGCCATTGCACCAGCAGCACATCTTTTTCGACCGTAAGGGAGACAGGAGGCCGACTCACTGCCTCGGCTAAATGGAGGGGGAATTTCAGCAGGGCCAGTGCACAAGCATGGACCTTTTTCAGCTGTAAGGGAGACAAGAGCAAGGTGTGATGTAGGTCCCTGGGGCCTGCTGGAGGTCCAGGTCCACGCTCGATGTGAGTAGCAGCAGGGCCAGTGCACCAGCAGCACATCTTTTTCGACCGTAAGGGAGTTGTCGTACCATAGGCACGAGGAGTGTGTGGCAAAGTGTGCCATTGCACCAGCAGCACATCTTTTTCGACCGTAAGGGAGACAGGAGGCCGACTCACCCCCTCGGCCAAATGGAGACACAACAGTAGCAGGGCCAGTGGAGCAGCATGCATCTTGTTCCGCCGTAAGGGAGTCAGGGAGTTGTCATGGTGGACCCCGGGGCCCCCTGGAGGTGGGGGAGATCGCAAATTAGCTAGGGAGGAGGGTGCGTACAGCGGAGGTGGCAAAGTGTTTCTGGTCAGTGTACCAGGGGCATGTGGAAAAGCTGTCATACCATATGCACGAGGAGGAGTGTGTGTGGCAAAGTGCTGCTGAGCAGCGTACCAGGGGCACGAAGAAAAGTTGTCGTACCATAGGCACGAGGAGTGTGTGTGTGTGTGTGTGGCAAAGTGTTTCTGCGCGGTGTACCAGGGGCACGAAGAAAAGTTGTCGTACCATAGGCACGAGGAGTGTGTGTGTGTGTGTGTGTGTGTGTGTGTGGCAAAGTGTTTCTGCGCAGAGTACCAGGGGCACGAAGAAAAGTTGTCGTACCATAGGCACGAGGAGTGTGTGTGTGTGTGTGTGTGTGTGGCAAAGTGTTTCTGCGCAGAGTACCAGGGGCACGAAGAAAAGTTGTCGTACCATAGGCAAGAGGAGTGTGTGTGTGTGGCAAAGTGTTTCTGGTCAGAGTACCAGGGGCACGAAGAAAAGTTGTCGTACCATAGGCACGAGGAGTGTGTGTGTGTGTGGCAAAGTGTTTCTGCGCAAAGTACCAGGGGCACGAAGAAAAGTTGTCGTACCATAGGCACGAGGAGTGTGTGTGTGTGTGTGTGTGTGTGTGTGTGTGTGTGTGTGTGTGTGTGTGTGTGTGGCAAAGTGTTTCTGCGCAGAGTACCAGGGGCACGAAGAAAAGTTGTCGTACCATAGGCAAGAGTGTGTGTGTGTGTGTGTGTGTGGCAAAGTGTTTCTGGTCAGAGTACCAGGGGCACGAAGAAAAGTTGTCGTACCATAGGCACGAGGAGTGTGTGTGTGTGTGTGGCAAAGTGTTTCTGCGCAAAGT
>NC_140481.1:65000-67500 GCF_051167445.1 Perissodus microlepis
GCCAGTGCACAAGCATGGATCTTTTTCAGCTGTAATGGAGACAAGAGCAAGGTGTGATGTAGGTCCCTGGGGCCTGCTGGAGGTCCAGGTCCACGCTCGATGTGAGTAGCAGCAGGGCCAGTGCACCAGCAGCACATCTTTTTCGACCGTAAGGGAGTTGTCGTACCATAGGCACGAGGAGTGTGTGGCAAAGTGTGCCATTGCACCAGCAGCACATCTTTTTCGACCGTAAGGGAGACAGGAGGCCGACTCACTGCCTCGGCTAAATGGAGGGGGAATTTCAGCAGGGCCAGTGCACAAGCATGGACCTTTTTCAGCTGTAAGGGAGACAAGAGCAAGGTGTGATGTAGGTCCCTGGGGCCTGCTGGAGGTCCAGGTCCACGCTCGATGTGAGTAGCAGCAGGGCCAGTGCACCAGCAGCACATCTTTTTCGACCGTAAGGGAGTTGTCGTACCATAGGCACGAGGAGTGTGTGGCAAAGTGTGCCATTGCACCAGCAGCACATCTTTTTCGACCGTAAGGGAGACAGGAGGCCGACTCACTGCCTCGGCTAAATGGAGGGGGAATTTCAGCAGGGCCAGTGCACAAGCATGGACCTTTTTCAGCTGTAAGGGAGACAAGAGCAAGGTGTGATGTAGGTCCCTGGGGCCTGCTGGAGGTCCAGGTCCACGCTCGATGTGAGTAGCAGCAGGGCCAGTGCACCAGCAGCACATCTTTTTCGACCGTAAGGGAGTTGTCGTACCATAGGCACGAGGAGTGTGTGGCAAAGTGTGCCATTGCACCAGCAGCACATCTTTTTCGACCGTAAGGGAGACAGGAGGCCGACTCACCCCCTCGGCCAAATGGAGACACAACAGTAGCAGGGCCAGTGGAGCAGCATGCATCTTGTTCCGCCGTAAGGGAGTCAGGGAGTTGTCATGGTGGACCCCGGGGCCCCCTGGAGGTGGGGGAGATCGCAAATTAGCTAGGGAGGAGGGTGCGTACAGCGGAGGTGGCAAAGTGTTTCTGGTCAGTGTACCAGGGGCATGTGGAAAAGCTGTCATACCATATGCACGAGGAGGAGTGTGTGTGGCAAAGTGCTGCTGAGCAGCGTACCAGGGGCACGAAGAAAAGTTGTCGTACCATAGGCACGAGGAGTGTGTGTGTGTGTGTGTGGCAAAGTGTTTCTGCGCGGTGTACCAGGGGCACGAAGAAAAGTTGTCGTACCATAGGCACGAGGAGTGTGTGTGTGTGTGTGTGTGTGTGTGTGGCAAAGTGTTTCTGCGCAGAGTACCAGGGGCACGAAGAAAAGTTGTCGTACCATAGGCACGAGGAGTGTGTGTGTGTGTGTGTGTGTGTGGCAAAGTGTTTCTGCGCAGAGTACCAGGGGCACGAAGAAAAGTTGTCGTACCATAGGCAAGAGGAGTGTGTGTGTGTGGCAAAGTGTTTCTGGTCAGAGTACCAGGGGCACGAAGAAAAGTTGTCGTACCATAGGCACGAGGAGTGTGTGTGTGTGTGTGGCAAAGTGTTTCTGCGCAAAGTACCAGGGGCACGAAGAAAAGTTGTCGTACCATAGGCACGAGGAGTGTGTGTGTGTGTGTGTGTGTGTGTGTGTGTGTGTGTGTGTGTGTGTGGCAAAGTGTTTCTGCGCAGAGTACCAGGGGCACGAAGAAAAGTTGTCGTACCATAGGCAAGAGTGTGTGTGTGTGTGTGTGGCAAAGTGTTTCTGGTCAGAGTACCAGGGGCACGAAGAAAAGTTGTCGTACCATAGGCACGAGGAGTGTGTGTGTGTGTGTGGCAAAGTGTTTCTGCGCAAAGTACCAGGGGCACGAAGAAAAGTTGTCGTACCATAGGCACGAGGAGTGTGTGTGTGTGTGTGTGTGTGGCAAAGTGTTTCTGCGCAGAGTACCAGGGGCACGAAGAAAAGTTGTCGTACCATAGGCACGAGGAGTGTGTGCCTGCGTGCCTGCGTGCCTGCGTGGCTGCGTGCGTGTGGCAGTTCTTCTGCGCAGTGTACCAGGGGCACGTTTTAATTTGCTTTCTGGAGTACCAGGGGCCCGAGGATTTTGCCAGTGGTGTTCTGCTTTGTTAGTGGGAGGGGGCTTAAGTGTGGGTCCCCGGGGCCTGCTGGAGGTCAAGGCCCATACTAGATATGTGGTACTGGGTAACTGCAAGAAAGGGAATCTAATGGGGGACTAGAGCAGGGGAGGATATAATGGCCAGTTCACCAGCAGCACATCTTTTTCGACCGTAAAGGAGAGAGGAGGCCGACTCACTGCCTCGGCCAAATGGAGAGGGACTTGCAGCAGGGCCAGTGCGCCAGGAGCACATCTTTTTCGACCGTAAAGGAGAGAGGAGGCCGACTCACTGCCTCGGCCAAATGGAGAGGGAATTTCAGCAGGGCCAGTGCGCCAGGAGCACATCTTTTTCGACCGTAAGGGAGAGAGGAGGCCGACTCACTGCCTCGGCCAAATGGAGAGGGACTTTCAGCAGGGCCAGTGCGCCAGGAGCACATCTTTTT